>NC_059221.1:11839110-11866610 GCF_020615455.1 Coregonus clupeaformis | reverse complement strand
CAAGCATTTTAAGGGAATATGTACGAGCTATAGTTATGCATATTCCCTTCAAAAGAGCAAGAGAGTTGAGGAAGCAGAACCCAATGGTCATTGGAGGAGATACAGCAGAGAAAGGCTGACCTATTGTTGAGGCCCTTGAGTTTAGAATTTGAGAATATTCAATGGTTAGATATTTTTGTGTTTGTTGTAAATGTCATACATTAATATCATAATAGCAAGATGTATATGTATGAACTGGAAGTGTTATTTTTATTATTACTCAGTGTTACTCTTTTTGTGCATGCACTATGGGCCCTGGTCAAAAGTAGTGCACTATATAGGGAATAGAGTGCCATTTTGGATGCAGCTACTCTCTCCCTGTTTGTCTACAGTAAGAAAGAGCCTCAGAGCAAGAGAAGATCTTTCTAGTTCTGTCACAGCAGAGCCGTCACAGAAATGGACCAGTACAGTCTAGTCTTGACAGAAGAAGAAAAACCACAGGATGTGTCCCAAATGGCACTCTAGTCCCTATACATAGTGCACTACTTTTGACCAGAGTTCTATGGGCCCCAGTCAAAAGTAGTGCACTATGTAGGTAATAGGGTGCCATTTGGGACTGGCCCACATACACTAACACTGAATGAGAGATAAGGGTTTTAATGTGAGATCATCAAACTAAAAATACCAACTAAAACATCAAATAATGCTGCTGCTATTTTCGAACACACTACAGATGTAGAAAGACGGAACAAATATGAGTCAATGGCTTTCATCTATGATAGATATGACAAGTAGGTTGGATCATTGGTTGCATCTCAAATGGCAACCTAGTCACTATATAGTTGATATAGCCCTATGGACCCTGGTCAAAAGTAGTGCACTATACAGGAAGCAGGGTGCCATTTGTGAGGAAGCCATTAAGTGCTGTAGGTGACACCCTGTGTTTTATTAAAAAGTATAGCTCCATAAGTATTGTATTGGGAGAAACTACTCAATAATGTTTTACTCACATTGATAGATTATTTGTGCTCTTTATCATTTGGAGATACTGATTGCATAACTTTAAAAGGTGTGGTTGATTCAGGCGTGTTGAAATCAGGGATGTGTCAACTTACTGAAAGAATTATGAATGTTCAAATGATATTATTATGATGATGAAAGGATTTGGTGGGTAGAGTCTTGGAGGAGGAGCTTCATCCTGACTACCAACCCAGTATAAAACACTAATATTGTCTACATATGGCAAGGATAGAATTAGAACGCTTGCCATCTAATTCTATGATCGCAAGTTTCTCACTGTCACAATTCATGCTAACCATGCTTGGCCCAATGTAGGAAATGCAATAATATTATGGTAATAGTATAGTAGTATAGTAGTAGTATAGAAATGTGTCATGTCATGAATCTCTGTGCCAATAGAGGAAATAAGAGACCCATCTGGCAACAGACCCAACAGACCACAACAGACTAATGGGATGTGTAACTAAGGAAACACCTTCCACTGACCTGTATTTCCTGCTGATTCAGAGAATACACAGACACACTATAGTACAACATAATCTGTTTGACCACAGCAGCACAATGCATAGCTTATCATTCATAGGCTCCCCCTCGTAAAATAGGTTTCTAACCTCTTGGGTCTTTCCTGGCTTGATTAAAGGTAAACATTTTTTTACAAAAATCACTCATAAGTGCATTCATAGGGTCATGTTTCCTAGCACGCATGGTGCCAGGCAGCTAAACCTAGTTTGACCATATAGATGCTTACTTGACAGAGATAAGGATGCTACATGAGATGCTACATGATCATGGGATGACATCATGGTTATCATCGTTTTTATCATCATGCTTTTATGGTTATATTGTATTTGTAGCTTTGCCTGCGGCCAAAATGTCACCCTATTCCCTTTATATAGTGCCCTACTTTTGACCAGTGCCCATAGGGCTCTTTTCAAAAGTAGTCCAGTGCCTATAGGAATCTGGTCAAAGGTAGTGCAGAGAATAGGATGCCATTTGGGACATAACCTCTGATTCTTAAGAGAGAAGGATGAAGACACTAAGACAGAGGTCAGGGGGATGAATGAGCCAGCAGCAGCAGTCCCTCCCTTGCCTGAGAGCACACTGAGAGCCTACACACACACACACACACACACACACACACACACACACACACACACACACACACACACACACACACACACACAGTGTTACCCTGGCCTGAGAGGCTTCCACATTGAGAGCCTAATCAATGAAAGAGAGTCAGAAGAGCAACACTTCACTCTGAAACACTGCCACTACACAGTCTAATCCCACTAATACAATACCGGAACTTTCACTTACATTCCTCATTACATTGGCACTGTCTTACAGTAGCCTGCGTACGGGTTCCCAATACAGTATAACTATACCTTTGCTTTGAATTTCCCTGAGAAAATATCAAACAGCACAAATTCAGTTGCTGGTAGATCTAGGGAGGGTACTTCTGCCCATATAGCAAAATCATGCTGTCCAGACTACAGGTCTGTTACACCCATATCAGAACAAATCACACATTCTACAAATTGTACATTCTATAGCCTACACATTCTGTATAGGTTTGCATCTAACCTCTGATTCAGATCTCTCATCAGACCCAGAAGGTCGAAGGAGGATGAGGCCCAGGCCTACATCCAAAATGGGCCTATCATTAATAATTTATAAACCTGTAAATATCGAAACTTCCAGCTTACATATTGCAATGAATAACGTTGTATACATCTCACGATTTCAAATGACAGATTCAAATCAACAAACAACAAAACGTCAGGGCTTGTTCTCATGCTGAATGCTCGTCCACTGTAGAGCTTGTATAATTGTGTTGTTTGCATTAACACAATATAACTAAATACAGGGATTGACGACATAACTAACCTTACAGACAGCTCATAAAACTCAGAAAGCTCATAAAGCTTATAAAAGTCTAAAATCGCATATTGCAGCCTAAAATCGGAGATAAAAAGAGAAGGAAAGCTGCATTCCAATCCCTCATCTCACGCTGCTCACGGGCGCTGTCCATTTCAGCACCACAAGATCGAGCAAGGCAAGGGAGTAGTGCCTGAAATATCCGGTTACAAAAAAAGCCGTTTAATGCAATATCAACTTCGTCACTCTTTTTATTTGATTGCTTTACACTCAAAAAGGATATAGATAACAGGACAAACAGGACAACAGGATTTTGGGATGCATGCAGGCCATGAGCCTATAGTCATAGGCTACAGGGTAAGGGCTTACTAACAGGGATATGGGCTGCAGGTGTGGTATAATCCGATAATGAAATATGTTACGTTGATAAAACAAACACTTATCTCATCAAGCAAGATCAAAAAGCACATGATGGTTGTTTAGGCTACAGCGTTTATTTACCGACGTAAATGTTCCACACTGGCTGGTGTAAGATAGGGCTATGCATCAGCATAATGTGATAGCAACCATCCCTCATTCTATTCTTACTTGGACCCAATGGGACATACGAAATTAACAGTTTTTCAGTCATTTTGTTTCATCCAGTAGCGGTGCACCAGCTTGTTTTATGTAACCATCTCAGACATCCCATGCAGCTCTTCCCGTTAACGACCGTGTCTCAAAGGTAAACCGGTGGCCAAATGTCCTTAGGCTACTGAAAATGCCCTTACATAATGACAATCCCTTTCATTATCCAAACATACCCTAGGCTACACATTCGGCGACATGGTATGATGACAATCTATATTCTGTAAGGAAGCAGGCAGGTCTCAGTGGGTTGTTGCACCACTTGCCATATTCCTGGTAGTCGATTGCCGTATCAATTTCAGGCTATACTATTGTTTACTATATTATAAACTCAATGACACCAATCTCCCTGCCAATGACATGCACACTAGCCCACTGTGTCGTTGTTATCTAATCTCATTTTCACAGGCGCAATAGGCTAAACACTTTCAATCGAGCTATTGCTGAATGGTGTGTTTGTTTTGATGTATAAACATTAATATCGATCATTCTATCGTTGCCAATTGTATTACAAAGTCGGTTTGTAGACTATACACAATTAGGCATGATAAGCATCGTGCACAGATATTGCGATGCACACGTTTAGCAGCAGCCTACCCAAAAGTGCGGCCCATCAAAGCCTAGGAAACACTGCGAAATGCTGCAGTGGGTGGTTTCTATGTTATGCTCAGGTTTTTCCACGGAGCAAAAAGTCCCATCTCGAACACATAGTCCTACCTTGTCGCCATCAACATCATAGACTCAGGAAAAAAATATTGTTCTCCATCATTTTCTCCAATAATTCAGTGTTTCTAGGATATTCTGATCGTTTAACGCGCTGCCTAGTCCTAAAATAGGCTCCTTGAAGGAAGGAGATACAGTATGTAGGCTACCACACCCGTAAAGCCATGTCGACCACCAGATCGATACCAGGGTATGTGTTTGCAACGAAATTACAATGGTAATAAGGTTCTTGCTTTGATTATAATTTTTTAGATGAATGGTGTATGAAAAAGAAGTGTGGAGGATAGCGGCACCGTTTCAAAGGCTCTGGTACCAAAAAAAACAACCCCGTACATGTTAGAATAGGCTAGAATAGATGGATGATTTAAAAAAATGCATGGTGGAGGAGAGAATTAGGCTATCATTTTAGGCTACTGGTGCTCATCACCATACATTGGCCCATATTTGCTGCGTGTCCTAACTATCACAAAAATAAATAAAATGTATGCAGGAAATCATTCATTTTCGTTTGATAATCATAATTTGTAATTTTTGTAATCATTACATCGTTTAGTTTTAAAACCGGTCAAAATCGGGGACATAATCTCCTCATAATTTTTCCTAATTGTCTGAACAATATTATGGTTAGCTCTGTGAAGAAAATTTGCAATATATCGATTAAGCTTAAATATAACGGGAATCTGGTTTAGGCTCTGGCAGGCAGCCTATTCAAGCAAAAAAGATGCTGGGCAGAGAGCGGCTCTGCGACATTTTTATCAGGTTATTGTCAGACTATAACCAACGGATTCGTCAAAACATGCAACCGTTTTAGAAAAAGCTAAGAATTCACCTACTTTATAAGCGTTACAAGGAACCCAGAAAGGCGTTGTTGGACTGCAGATGTCGAAAAGATTCGGGAGAAACTGCGGTTGTCGCCATATTGTTGCTGCTATCTTCCCTCTCAGTACTTGCAGCTACCCTGGCTGCATAATTGATGACTCTCGGCAGAAATGTAAGGGAGTGTCGCCAAGTGCCTTTCACTGAAGAAATCAATGACCACCACCACCATTCATGGGTGCTTAAAAATAGTCCTATGATAAAGAGGTGAATTGTTATCTAACATTTGTTCAGATACCTCCACAAGAGGTGAAATCGTTAAAAAGACTAGTTTATAGGACCTTCAGCACAGGCACAGCAACTGAATGAGCCAAGCCATATCAGCTGAACATGGTGTGGACCACTTTTTACAGTCTTTTAAGATTTGTGATGGATGATAAGCGGTTTACTACTGTACATGGTGGGCAAAGTAGCCTAATGAGTTGTTGGCATAGACCTACAGGAATGTTTTACTACAATGATTACATGAGAAACTGGAAATTGGGCCTAAAATTCGTTGCAAATAAGGATATGCAAAATCTGAAATTGGATTGTAGCCTATGGTAGGATAGACCTATAATATTGTTCAAGGGTATCAACATTATCCCCGTTTTTTTCCAGGTCTAGTAGGTTATTGACTCAAGTGACCTCTCACAGCCTGCAGTAGGCTAATAAAAGAGTGACCAAACGTGGTATTACGTCACAATGCCGATACCTCTCCACTTTGGAATAATAAATGAAGGAATCAATGAATGCACCCCGGATTGGATCCACCTGTCAGTTTAGTCCATCTAGCCTACATTTCCTCACTCCAATATGGACTTTAGGGCATTTGGAATGTTTGTATGTGCCCTGTCAATAAGTGTATTGTTCTCTGAAGTTTCAGCACAAGTAAGTCCCCAGACTTTTTCGCAAGAGTAGGTTAGGGTTTGCATGTAGAGCGCGCGATAAATGATGCTTTCACTTAGTCTGAATGTGGCTCACCCAAAGTTGCCAATACATTCCGAGGCGAAGACCGGAACGCTGATTCTACTTAACTGACAGATGGGTGATCTACCCCATGTTTAATGCTAAGCAGAACTTTAACTGAAACTTCAATTTACATTCTAAACGTCCAATATTATGTGTGGGTGATGATAGCATTTAAGTCATTTACATTTAAGTCATTTAGCAGACGCTCTTATCCAGAGCGACTTACAAATTGGTGCATTCAACTTAGGATAGCCAGTGGGACAAGTTGTCCAGGGTCACGCCAAGGTTCTTTGCACTCTGGGAGGAGGACACAATGGAGTTGTCAACCGTGATGGCGAGATCATGGAGCGGGCAGTCCTTCCCCGGGAGGAAGAGCAGCTCTATCTTGCCGAGGTTCAGCTTGAGGTGGTGATCCGACATCCACACTGATATGTCTGCCAGACATGCAGAGATGCGATTCGCCACCTTGTCATCAGAAGGGGGAAAGGAGAAAAATAATTGTGTGTCGTCTGCGTAGCAATGATAGGAGAGACCATGTGAGGATATGACAGAGCCAAGTGACTTTGTGTATAGAGAGAATAGGAGAGGGCCTAGAACTGAGCCCTGGGGGACACCAGTGGTGAGAGCACGTGGTGCGGAGACAGATTCTCGCCATGCCACCTGGTAGGAGCGACCTGTCAGGTAGGACGCAATCCAAGAGTGAGCAGCGCTGGAGATGCCCAACTCGGAGAAGGTGGAGAGGAGGATCTGATGGTTCACAGTATCAAAGGCAGCAGATTGGTCTAGAAGGATAAGAGCAGAGGAGAGAGAGTTAGCTTTAGCAGTGCGGAGAGCCTCCGTGACACAGAGAAGAGCAGTCTCAGTTGAATGACCAGTCTTGAAAGTTGACTGGTTTGGATCAAGAAGGTAATTCTGAGAGATATAGCAGGAGAGTTGGCTAGAGACGGCACGCTCAAGAATTTTGGAGAGAAAAGAAAGAAGGGGTACTGGTCTGTAGTTGTTGACATCGGAGGGATCGAGTGTAGGTTTTTTGAGGAGGGGTGCAACTCTCGCTCTCTTGTAGACAGAAGGGACATAGCCAGCGGTCAAGGATGAGTTGATGAGCGAGGTGAGGTAAGGGAGGTCTCCGGAAATGGTCTGGAGAAGAGAGGAGGGGATAGGGTCAAGCGGGCAGGTTGTTGGGCGGCCGGCCGTCACAAGTCGCAAGATTTCATCTGGAGAGAGAGGGGAGAAAGAAGTCGAAGTATAGGGTAGTGCAGTGTGAGCAGGACCAGCGGTGTCATTTGACTTAATAAATGAGGATCGGATGTCGTCAACCTTCTTTTTAAAATGGTTGATGAATTCATCCACAGAGAGGGAGGAGGGAGGGGGAGGAGGAGGAGGATTCAGCAGGGAGGAGAAGGTGGCAAAGAGCTTCCTAGGGTTAGAGGCAGAGGCTTGACATTTAGAGTGGTAGAAAGTCGCTTTAGCAGCAGAAACAGAGGATGAAAATGTAGAGAGGAGGGAGTGAAAAGATGACAGGTCCGCAGGGAGTCTAGTTTTCCTCCATTTTTGCTCGGCTGCCCGGAGCCCTGTTCTGTGAGCTCGCAATGAGTCGTCAAGCCACGGAGCAGGAGGGGAGGACCGAGCCGGCCGGGAGGATAGGGGACATAGAGAGTCAAAAGATGCAGAAAGAGAGGAGGGTTGAGGAGGCAGAATCAGGAGATCGGAGGGAGAAGGATTTAGCAGAGAGAAGAGATGATAGGATGGAAGAGGAGAGAGTTGCGGGAGAGAGAGAGCAAAGGTTGCGATGGCACATTACCATCTGAGTAGGGGCAGAGTGAGAAATGTTGGAGGAGAGCGAGAGAGAAAAGGATACAAAGTAGTGGTCGGAGACTTGGAGGGGAGTTGCAGTGAGATTAGTAGAAGAACAGCATCTAGTAAAGATGAGGTCAAGCGTATTGCCTGCCTTGTGAGTAGCGGGGGACGGTGAGAGGGTGAGGTCAAAAGAGGAAAGGAGTGGAAAGAAGGAGGCAGAGAGAAATGAGTCAAAGGCAGACGTAGGGAGGTTAAATTCACCCAGAACTGTGAGGGGTGAGCCATCCTCAGGAAAGGAACTCATCAAGGTGTCAAGCTCATTGAGGAACTCTCCAAGGGAACCTGGAGGGCGATAAATGATAAGGATGTTAAGCTTGAATGGGCTAGTGACTGTGACAGCATGGAATTCAAATGAGGAGATAGACAGATGGGTCAGGGGGAAAAGAGAGAATGTCCACTTGGGAGAGATGAGGATTCCTGTGCCACCACCTCGCTGACCAGATGCTCTCTGGGTATGCGAGAACACATGATCAGACGAGGAAAGAGCAGTAGCAGTGTTTTCTGTGGTAATCCATGTTTCCGTCAGCGCCAAGAAGTCGAGGGACTGGAGGGTAGCATAGGCTGAGATGAACTCTGCCTTGTTGGCCGCATGCGGACAGCGGCCGTTGGCAGACGCTCGAGGAGGGTCACGTGTTGTTGGAGGGCGTGATGCACCTTTGGGTGATTGGCCTTGGCAGGTCAGCGTGCAGGTGTAGTCGTGGCACCTCTGCAGTGGGACTATCCTCAACCTCTGTGTGCACACGGCTGCACACTGCTTCACAGTCTTTCCGTGAGTCATTTACAGGCCTACAAGAAACAAGAATAGGCAGGCTATATTTAGTAGATCTTTTTATTAGAGAAATTCTAGCCTGAGTGCCAGTCTGTTTGTGCTATCATGCCAACTCATTGTCATGCCATGTGTTTGGCTGGACAACGACAGCAATGTAGTTGGCAAGAGCACAAATATATATTGGTATAAGCTCGAGAAATTACTGCAAAGCAGATAAATCCAAATATGCATACAGGTATAATCACTTGAGATACATAATTTACAGTGCCACTGACACATGTAGGCTAGGCTACACCTTTCAGATTATTTTTTTAGCTGCTTAGGCCAAATAAGACAATGCTATAACACTTTTAAATGACATTAGTGAACGACATACACACTGCCATTTTTCCTAGTCATTGCTCAATATAAAAAGCTGCTATCACTTTTCTGCTAAATACAGTCATTTTTGTTGTTCACCCCAACTCTCTTTTCTGCTGCACCCAGACCCCATAGGATGTCCAGTCTACGCATGGTGGCAGGACCCAACGTGCTAACAGCACCAGGGAGGTATTCCCAGCACCGCTATGTTACAGAGGTCAGAGCTCATGAGAAGTTTCACCAACCCAGCTTCTCCAACGACCTAGCTCTTCTCTCCACTGGAGTACACTGACTTTGTCCAGCCTGTCTGTACACTACCGGTCAAAAGTTTCAGAACACCTACTCATTCCAGGGTTTTTCTTAATTTTTACTACTTTCTACATTGTAGAATAATAGTGAAGACATCAAAACTATGAAATAACACATATGGAATCATGTCATAACCTAAAAAATATAATATATTTTATATTTGAGATTCTTCAAATAGCCACCCTTTGCCTTGATGACAGCTTTGCACACTCTTGGCATTCTCTCAACCAGCTTCACCTGGAATGCTTCACTCTGCCATCCGACTCATCCCAAACCATCTCAGTTTGGTTGAGGTCGGAATATTGTGGAGGTCAGGTCATCTGATGCAGCACTCCATCACTCTCCTTCTTGGTAAAATAGTCCTTACACAGACTAGAGGTGTGTTGGGTCATTGTCCTGTTGAAAAACAAATGATAGTCCCACTAAGCCCAAACCAGATGGGATGGCACATGGATGCAAAATGCTGTGGTAGCCATGCTGGTTAAGTGTGCCTTGAATTCTAAATAAATCACAGACAGTGTCACCAGCAATGAACCCCCACACCATAACACCTCATCCTCCATGCTTTACGGTTGTCACGTTCGTTGAATGACGGGTCAGACCAAGGCGCAGCGTGATAAGCATACATGTTTATTTTAACTATTAAACACCACGACAAAACAATAAACGAAACGTGAAGTCCAAGGTCGCACACACAACATACCTTACAAGGAACAAGATCCCACAACTAGACAGTGCCAATAGGCTGCTTAAGTATGGGCCCCAATCAGAGACAACGAGCGACAGCTGCCTCTGATTGGGAACCACACCGGCCAACATAGAACTAGACATACTAGATCCTAAACATAGACAAAGCACAACAAGGAATATACACACCCTGACTCAACATATAAGCGTCCCCTGAGTCAGGGCGTGACAGTACCCCCAAAGGTGCGGACTCCGACCCCACATCATAAACATAACAGGGTAGGGGCCGGGTGGGCATTCCGCCTCGGAGGCGGATCCGGCTCGGGGCGTGACGACCTCTCACTCTCCGCCTCCCTGTTGCGCCCCTGGTCTGGTCTGGACCTCGGCGCGCTGCTTCCCCTCTCCTTCCTCCCACGATACGCCAGGCTCTGTCTGGACCCTAGTGTGGGAGACCCCGAACCTGGAGAGGGGCTGACGTCATGGTCTGGACTGGAGCCGCTGACCGGAGCTGGACTGGGCACCGGTGGAGCGGACTGCTCTGGCTCCGGAGTGGAGCCGCTGACCGAAGCTGTGTCAGGCACCGTTGGAGCGGACTGCTCTGGCTCCGGAGTGGAACAGCTGACCGGCACTGGATCAGGCACCGGTGGAGCGGACTGCTCTGGCTCCGGAGTGGAGCAGCTGACCGGTGCCGGACCAGACACCGGTGGAACGGGCACGGGCCGTGCCAGACTGGACAAACGCACCACTGGTCTGGTGCGAGGAGCAGGCACGGGCCGGACTAGGAACACGCACCACTGGCTTGGTGCGAGGGACAGGAACGGGCCGGGCCGGACTGGCGACGCGCACCACTGGCTTGGTGCGGGGAGCAGGAACGGGCCGGACCGGACTGGCGACACGTACCACTTGCTTGCTTGGTGCGAGGAGCAGGAACAGGCCGGGCCGGACTGGCGACATGCACCACTGGCTTGCTGCGAGGAGCAGGAACAGGCCGGGCCGGGCTGGCGATGCGCACCACTGGCTTGGTGCGAGGAGCAAGAACAGGCCGGGCCGGGCTGGCGACGCGCACCACTGGCTTGGTGCGAGGAGCAGGAACAGGCCGGGCCGGGCTGGCGACGCGCACCACTGGCTTGGTGCGGGGAGCAGGAACGGGCCGGACCGGACTGGCGACACGCACCACTTGCTTGGTGCGAGGAGCAGGACTGGGTTCCTTTATTAACCCCCGCTCCTTCTGCTGTCTAACCAGCTCCTCTCGCCGTGCCTCTACTCTTTCCTTTTCCCTTTTAGCCTCCTGTAACATGGTGGCCTCCTCTTCTAACCTGCAGATCCGCCCTTTAACGGCCTCCTGCTGCCTCGTAGTCCACACCGTGTGCCCCCCCCCCCAAAAAAAATGTTCTTGGGGTTGCCTCTCGGGTCTCCGTTTCACCTCTCCTGCCTGGGCTTCCTCCTTCGCCCAGGGTCCGCTATCGGCTAATCTCACCTCCTTCTCCCTCATCCCTTTCAGGGCCTCCATATGCTTGGCCAAATCCTCTCATCTCCTCCCAAGTCCATGATCTCTGCTCCACTACCTGTGTCCAGGGTGTCTGCTGCTCCTGGGCACGCTGCTTGGTCCGTGTTTGGTGGGATCTTCTGTCACGTTCGTTGAATGACAGGACAGACCAAGGCGCAGCGTGATATACGTACATGTTTATTCAACTAAATAAACACACGACAAAACAATACACGAAACGAAACGTGAAGTCCTAAGGTAGAATACAACAAACCTTAACCGGAACAAGATCCCACAACTAGACTGTGCCAATAGGCTGCTTAAGTATGGTCCCCAATCAGAGACAACGAGCGACAGCTGCCTCTGATTGGGAACCACACCGGCCAACATAGATATATACATACTAGATAATAAACATAGAAAACGCACAACAAAGAATATACACACCCTGACTCAACATTTAAGCGTCCCCTGAGTCAGGGCGTGACAACGGTGGGAAATACACATGCGGAGATCATCCATTCGACCACACCGCGTCTCACAAAGACACGGCGGTTGGAACCAAAAATCTCCAATTTGGACTCCAGACCAAAGGACACATTTTCACCGGTCTAATGTCTATTGCTCATGTTTCTTGGCCCAAGCAGGTCTCTTCTTCTTATTGGTGTCCTTCAGTAGTGGTTTCTTTGCAGCTATTCGACCATGAAGGCCTGATTCACACAGTCTCCTCTGAACAGTTGATGTTGAGATGTGTCTGTTACTTGAGCTCTGTGAAGCATTTATTTGGGCTTCAATTTCTGAGGCTGGTAACTCTAATGAACTTATCCTCTGCAGCAGGGGTAACTCTGGGTCTTCCATTACTGGGGCGATACTCATGAGAGCCAGTTTCATCATTGATGGTTTTTGCGACTGCACAAAGAAACTTTCAAAGTTCTTGAAATGTTCCGTATTGACTGACCTTCATGTCTTAAAGTAATGATGGACTGTCAATTTTCATTGCTTAGTTGAGCTGTTCTTGCCATAATATGGTCTTTTACCAAATATGGCTATCTTCTGTATACCCTCCTACTTTGTCACAACACAACTGATTGGCTCAAACGCATTAAGGAAAGAAATTCCACAAATTCACTTTTAAGAAGGCACGCCTGTTAATTGAGATGCATTCCAGGTGACTACCTCATGAAGCCGGTTGAGAGAATGCAAAGCTGTCATCAAGGTAAAGGGTGGCTAATTGAAGAATCTCAAATATAAAATATATTTTTATTTGTTTAACACTTTTTTGGTTACTACATGATTCCTTATATGTTATTTCATTGTTTTGATGTCTTCACTATTATTCTACAATGTAGAAAATAGTAACAATAAAGAAAAACCCTTGAATGAGTAGGTATTCTAAAACTTTTGACTGGTACTGTACAGTGGAAGACGAGATGGAGGAATTCAACTTAAACCTCAACTTGTGTTTTGTCAGTGGTTGGGGCAGCACTCAAAGGTTTATGTGGGATCTATTAGGAAATTAGAATACAATACAGGACAATACTACCTGTATTAATCAAACTGGAAGCTGGTCTCCTGCTCTGCACTCAACCCCCCGTATAACACAAACACACCCATTTGAGAGGACCACAGGTTCAGCCACAAGGTCAGCCACAGTGCAGCGTTCCTGGGTTAAGAGCCTTAGCCTGGGTACCAGTCTGTTTGTGCCATCATGCCACTCCATGCCACTCCTTGACGTGCATGACAAGGAGTTGACATGATAGCGCAAACAGATCTGGGACCAGACTATAACAGTGTTGAATGTTGAATTTAACAGTAGATGAATACAGCATGTGTGTCTCTCTTTAGAAAAGCCGATGGGCATACTGCAGGAAGCTGAGGTGGAGCTGATTGAGAGAAATACTTGTAATCGGATCGACTGGTACAACGGTTACATCAAGAATGGCATGATCTGTGCTGGTTCTGAGACCGGGGTGGTTGACACATCAGGTGAGGTGGCCATCATGCCTGTGTCCAAAATGGCACCCTATTCCCTTTATAGTGCACTACTTTTGACCAGAGCTCATGGGAAATATGGTACGATTTGGGACGTAGCCCATTTGAAACTTTTTAAAATCTCTACCTGTGCTTATCCTATGCATGTCTCATAACTAAGGCGTTATAAGTGTGCTTATAATGCATTATAAAGAGGGGTTCATTCATTCAGGGTATTTTCATTAATTCATTATGAAAATAAAGTTGTGTTCTCCATTACAGTGCATTCGGAAAGTATTCAGACCCCTTGACTTTGTCCACATTTTGTTAAGTTACAGCCTTATTCTGAAATTGATTACATTTATTTTTCTACAACTTCATTGGAGTCCACCTGTGGTAAATCCAATTGATTGGACATGATTGGGAAAGGCACACACCTGTCTATATAAGGTCCCACAGTTGACAGTGCATGTCAGAGCAAAAACCAAGCCATGAGGTCGAAGGAATTGTCCGTAGAGCTCCGAGACAGGATTGTGTCGAGGCACAGATCTGGGGAAGGGTACCAAAACATTTCTGCAGTATTGAAGGTCGCCAAGAACACAGTGGCCTCCATCATTCTTAAATGGAAGAAGTTTGGAATCACCAAGACTCTTCCTAGAGCTGTCCGCCCGGCCAAACTGAGCAATCGGGGGAGAAGGGCCTTGGTCAGGCAGGTGACCAAGAACCCGATGGTCACTCTGACAGAGCTCTAGAGTTCCTCTGTGGAAATGGGAGAATCTTCTAGAAGGACAACCATCTATGTAGCCTTCCACCAATCAGACCTTTATGGTAGAGTGGCCAGACGGAAGCCACTCCTCAGTAAAAGGCACATGACAGCCCGCTTGGAGTTTGCCAAAAGGCACCTAAAGACTCTCAGACCATGAGGAACAAGATTCTCTGGTCTGATGAAACCAAGATTGAACTCTTTGGCCTGAATGCCAAGTGTCACGTCTGGAGGAAAACTGTCACCATCCGTACAGTGAATATTGTTTTTAAGTGGCAGGGACTGGGAGACTAGTCAGGATCGAGGCAAAGATGAACGGAGCAAAGTTCAGAGAGATCCTTGATGAGAACCTGCTCCAGAGTGCTCAGGACCTCAGACTGGGACGAAGGTTCACTTTCCAACAGGACAATGACCCTAAGCACACAGCCAAGACAACGCAGGAGTGGCATCGGGACATGTCTCTGAATGTCCTTGAGTGGCCCAGCCAGAGCCTGGACTTGAACCCGATTGAACATCTCTGGAGAGACCTGAAAATAGCTGTGCAGCAACGCTCCCCTTCCAACCTGACAGAGCTTGAGAGGATCTGCAGAGCAGAATGGGAGAAACTCCCCAAATACAAGGTGTGCCAAGCTTGTAGCGTCATACCCAAGAAGACTCGAGGCTGTAATCGCTGCCAAAGGTGCTTCAACAAAGTACTGAGTAAAGGGTCTGAATACTTATGTACATTTCATATTAAAGCTTTTTATTTTTAATAACAATTCTAAAAATCAGTTTTTGCTTTGTCATTATGGGTTATTGTGTGTAGACTGATGAGGGAAAAACACTATTTAATCCATTTTAGAATAAGGCTGTAACGTAACAAAATGTGGAAAAAGTCAAGGGGTCTGAATACTTTCCGAATGCACTGTATGTTACTAATTGTAATTATTTTGCACTATGGCCTATTTATTGCCTTACCTCCATAACTTGCTACATTTGAACACACTGTATATATATTTTTTGTTGTATTTTTGACTTTATGTTTTGTTTTACCCCATATGTAACTCTGTGTTGTTGTTTTTATCGCACTGCTTTGCTTTATCTTGGCCAGGTCGCAGTTGTAAATGAGAACTTGTTCTCAACTGGTTAAATAAAGGTGAAATAAATAAAAAATAGTTAAAAAAAAGTTGTCATTCAAAAGGCTTTGATTACATTTCCGATATCCTCGCCCACGTGGAAATACTATAAGAGTAATGTATATGCCAATTATTTGATTGTCCGATCGCATTCTGTTCCCTATCAACACTTTTTAAACTTTTGGTGCCAACGAGAATGACATAAGAAAGTAGTCAAGACCACTAGCTTGATTGAGCCTCGCCGAGTATATCTCACTAGGTCAGGATATTTAAGCCTCCATATATCCACTAGTTCCAATATATCCATGATATTCGTGATTTCCTTAAGTGCTTGAGAGTGATTTCCTTTACGGTCCATTGAGGTATTTAAAACCATATTATAATCTCCCATCATAATAATAGTCTTGAATTGCTTGTAGGCTTGGATAAATTAATATACAGTACCAGTCAAAAGTTTGGTTTTTCTTTATTTTTACTATTTTCTACATTGTAGAATAATAGTGAAGACATCAAAACTATGAAATAACACATGGAATCATGTAATAACCATAAAAGTTTTACACAAATCAAAATATATTTTATATTTGAGATTCTTCAAATAGCCACCCTTTGCCTTGATGACAGCTTTGCACACGCTTGGCATTCTCTCAACCAGCTTCATGAGGTAGTCACCTGGAATGCATTTCAATTAACAGGTGTGCCTTGTTAAAAGTTAATTTGTGGAATTTATTTCCTTCTTAATGCGTTTGAGTAAAATACCAAGTCCATATTATGGCAAGAACAGCTCAAATAAGCAAAGAGAAATGACAGTCCATCATTACTTTAAGACAACATTTCAAGAACTTTTAACGTTTCTTCAAGTGCAGTCGCAAAACCCATCAAGGACTATGATGAAACTGGCTCTCATGAGGACCGCCACAGGAAAGGAAGACCCAGAGTCTCTGCTGCAGAGGATAAATTCATTAGAGCCTCAGAAATTGCATCCCAAATAAATGCTTCACAGAGCTCAAGTAACAGACACATCTCAACATCAACTGTTCAGAGGAGACTGTGTGAATCAGGCCTTCATGGTCGAATTGCTGAAAAGAAACCACTACTAAAGGACACCAATAATAAGAAGAGACTTGCTTGGGCCAAGAAACACGAGCAATGGACATTAGACCGGTGGAATTCTGTCCTTTGGTCTGGAGTCCAAATTGGAGATTTTTGGTTCCAACTGCTGTGTGTTTGTGAGACGCAGAGTAGGTGAACAGATGATCTCCGCATATGTGGTTCCCACCATGAAGCATGGAGGAGGAGGAGTGATGGTGTGGGGTGCTTTGCTGGTGACACTGATTTATTTAGAATTGAAGGCACACTTAACCAGCATGGCTACCACAGCATTCTGCAGCGATACACCATCCCATCTGGTTTGGGCTTAGTGGGACTATCATTTGTTTTTCAACAGGACAATGACCCAAAACACACCTCCAGGGTGTGTAAGGGCTATTTGACCAAGAAGGAGAGTAATGGAGTGCTGCATCAGATGACCTGGCCTCCACAATCACCCGACCTCAACCCAATTGAGATGATTTGGGTTGAGTTGGACCGCAGAGTGAAGGAAAAGCAGCCAACAAGTGCTCAGCATATGTGGGAACTCCTTCAAGACTGTTGGAAAAGCATTCCAGGTGAAGCTGGTTGAGAGAATGCCAAGAGTGTGCAAAGCTATCATCAAGGCAAAGGGTGGCTATTTGAAGAATCTAAAATCTAAAATTTGTTTAACACTTTTTTGGTTTCTACATGATTCCATATGCGTTATTTCATAGTAGAAAATAGTAAAAATAAAGAAAAACCCTTGAATGAGTAGGTGGGTCCAAACTTTTGACTGGTACTGTATATATTATGTTTTTTATGGAACTCAGTCAGGGTCTCTTACTGTTTAGAGTGAGAATAGTAGAATACACAAGGGCCAATTTCGACATTTGCTTGTGCATCAGCAGTTTTTCTCTTGTTATGTTAGTCACTGATAGTCAGCCAATTAGCCTATGTCAGCTAACATTTTTTAGATTGCCAAGATAGTTTAGCGGCTAGCTGTCTAAACTTGTTATCATGGATGATTTTACTCAGATATCATATTAAAACTACAAACATTTCGCTCTGCCCCATGGTAAAATGTATAGAATTGCAGCAGACTTGCTTTAAAACTCTGCAACATAGATGTGGGTATGCAGACCCGTGAGCAAATGTGGCCCCTAATGAGGAGTAGAGTTTTTGTGGCCCCCACCCCCATCAAAGTTGCCCATCCCTGATGTAGTCCTACCAAATCAAATGGAGGGGTTGTCTGCCATTAAGCTGAAGCACAAACTCAGCATTATGGTTCTTGTTTTCCTTTTTAGTTAATTGTGGAAAAAGACCAGATACACCATCAATGATGATGCCACCTGACTATGGTGATTATGATGGTGGTCGGTTTGTTAGTGGCACTCCAATGCCGCGTTTAAAACAACTGGAAACTCTGGAAAAATAGTTTTGAACCACCACCCAACTTGGAATTCCAAGTCGGAAACGCTTGTATCTTTCTAGAGCTCCGACTTTCCGACTTGAAGGTCACTAACATCGTGATTTGACCTAGTGTTTTTCAGAGTTCCCAGTTGTCTTGAAAGCATCACAATTGACCCTATTATTTGGCCATGGCAAGTCTCTATCATGAACCGACCGACTGCAGCAGATCCTTTCCAGCATCATCAGCCAGGACTGAATACTGACAGTTGCAGCATGTGTTCATGCACCACAGCATCGGTATATACAACATCATATATTGAATGTCTACTATTTAGCTACTTTAGTTGTTATGACTCTTTTCAAAATTTAACTTTTCTTTAGAAATTTTTGTTGCAGCCTTTCGACCAACCTGATAGTCAAAGATGGGACCATGGACGCAATCAACGATGACGCTAACTAACACACAGGAATTACACATTTAGAGAATAGTCAGTCATAAAAGTTTCCATCACACTGCGATAAAACATTGCACTTCTGAACTTGAAAACCCCCCTTGTATTCAACACCTTTGTGGATCAAATTTGCATCCCAGATGAATCCAATGTTGAGGAACATAATTATAGTATCTGCCACATCACAGGCTATGCAGGGCCCAATGGTAAATCCAACAAAACTACACTCCATCGCATCGTCAAAGTATAGCTCGCCACATAGCCTACTGCTTCAAATGGTTAGACATACAGTTGAAGTCGGAAACTTGTTTTTCAACCACTCCACAAATGTCTTGTTAACAAACTATAGGTTTGGCAAGTCGGTTAGGACATCTACTTTGTGCATGACACAAGTAATTTTTCCAACAATTGTTTACAGACAGATTATTTCACTTATAATTCACTGTATCACAATTCCAGTGGGTCAGAAGTTTACATAAACTAAGTTGACTGTGCCTTTAAACAGCTTGGAACATTCCAGAAAATGATATCATGGCTTCAGAAGCTTCTGATAGGCTGACATCATTTCAGCTCAGTTGATAGAGCATGGCGTTTGCAACACCAGGGTTGTGGGTTCGATTCCCACGGGGGGCCAGTATGAAAAAAAATGTATGCACTCACTAACTGTAAGTCGCTCTGGATAAGAGCGTCTGCTAAATTACTAAAATGTAAAATGTACCTGTGGATGTATTTCAAGGCCTACCTTCAAACAGTGCCTCTTTGCTTGGGAAAATCAAAAGAAATCAGCCAAGACCTCAGAAACAAAATTGTAGACCTCCACAAGTCTGGTTCATCCTTGGGAGCAATTTCCAAATGCCCGAAGGTACCACGTTTATCTGTACAAACAATAGTATGCAAGTATATACATCATGAGACCATGCAGCCGTCATACCGCTCAGGAAGGAGACGCGTTCTGTCTCCTAGAGATGAACGTACTTTGGTGGGAATCAATCCCAGAACAACAGCAAAGGACCTTGTGAAAATACTGGAGGAAACAGGTAGAAAAGTATATATAACCACAGTAAAACGAGTCCTATATTGACATAACCTGAAAGGCCGCTCAGCAAGAAAGAAGCCACTGCTCCAAAACCGCCATAAAAAAGACAGACTACGGTTTGCAACTGCACATGGGGACAAAGATTGTACTTTTTGGAGAAATGCCCTCTGGTCTGATGAAACAAAAATAGAACTGTTTGGCCATAATGACCATCGTTATGTTTGGAGGAAAAAGGGGATGCTTGCAAGCCGAAGAAAACCATCCTAACTGTGAAGCACGGGGGTGGCAGCATCATAGCTGTGGGGGTGCTTTGCTGCAGGAGGGACCGGTGCACTTCACAAAATAGATGGCATCATGAGGAAGGAAAATGATGTGGATATATTGAAGAAACATCTCAAGACATCAGTCGGGAAGTTAACCCTTGGTCGCAAATGGGTCTTCCAAATGGACATTGACCCCAAGCATACTTCCAAAGTTGTGGCAAAATGGCTTAAAGACAATAAAGTCAAGGTATTGGAGTGGCCATCACAAAGCCCTGACCTCAATCCTATAGAAAATGTGTGGGCAGAACTGAAAAAGCGTGTGAGCAGGGAGGCCTACAAACCTGACTCAGTTACACCAGCTCTGTCAGGTGGAATGGGCCAAAATTCACCCAACTTATTGTGGGAAGCTTGTGGAAAGCTACCCGAAACATTTGACCCAAGTTAAACAATTTAAAGGCAATGCTACCAAATACTAATTGAGTGTATGTAAACTTCTGACCCAATGGGAATGTGATGAAATAAATAAAAGCTGAAATAAATAATTCTCTCTACTATTATTCTGACATTTCACATTCTTAAAATAAAGTGGTGATCCTAACTGACCTAAGACAGGGAATCTTTACTAGGATTAAATGTCAGGAATTGTGAAAAACTGAGTTTAAATGTACTTGGCTAAGATGTATGTAAACTTCCGACTTCAACTGTAGGTTAGACTAAGGTACTATTTTTATAAACTGTTTTTAATAGCAATCTGCTACTTTCTATAACTGTATCACATATATATTTTTAAAGATAGTTTATATATAAACCTTTGTACCACAAATCATGGTTCACCTATTTGCTCTTTGACAGCAAACAACTCCTGTATTTTACATGAAGAAAAAGAGATGGAAGTGCACAATGCCAGGTGTAACATGCATACTTGGCGGAACTACAAAGTGGCTATGGACATGTTTTGTATGTCTCATCCCAGTGGAATGGGTGGTCCTGATGGTTGTGAGGTAAACTGAGGCCAATACAACCCGTTACCTTTTGTCGTGTATCCACGCCAGCCCATGACCTACACATCCGCCTTCTTCACCTGCGGGATCGTCAGGGTGAACTGTAACTCAGCAAAATCTTTTAAATTGTTGCATGTTGCGTATATATTTTTGTTCAGTATATATATGGAGATAGTTTAGTGCATAAAATAAAGGGTTAAATACATGTACAAAATAAATACAATTGTTTCCTGTCTTTTTTATCCATGTATGAAGCTGTTATTCAATGCATTTCTATGGGCTAATAGCAGTAAGGCCAAATTCAATGTTTCATCAAATAATGTTTGGATATTTCTTTTTGATACCTTAAGGGGTCCTAAAATGTTATAAATAGCTAAATGATCCTTGGTATGACCATCTTAAAACAATTCCATAGGTTAGCTTAGGAGAACCCGAGGGGGTGTGGTATATGGCCAATATACCACGGCTAAGGGCTTTTCTTAAGTACGATGCAACGTGGAGTGCCTGGACACAGCCCTTAGCCGTGGAATATTGGCCATATATCACAAATCCCGAGGTGCCTTATTGCTATTATAAACTGGTTACCAACGTCATTAGCGCAGTAAAAATACATGTTTTGTCATACCCGTGGTATACAGTATGATCTGATATACCACGTCTGTCAGCCAATCAGCATTTCGAACCACCCAGTTTATAATAATGAATATTCTTCTAACAAAATCACTTCCTGGAAGAACATGAATTTCATGTCATGAAGTACTTATGTTATACTTATATTTTAGTTGTTCTCAGATTAAACTTTGTGGCCCTGTGAGCCGCAACTATGTCTCTGGGGTGCGGGTGTATACCAAGGACTGTAGTGTGACTTGCGGCCCAACATCTACCTCAAAGTGAGCATTTCTACTGGATTCAGAGAGAACTTGGGAACAGGTCAACCCACCGCCTTGTTCCAATTCAGTCTCTCTTTGGCTGTTTTTGTGCTTCCCAATTAAGCGAAGATGGTGATTTGACAGTTTCCACACCAGTTAATTTTATTTTAAAAATATATATACAGTGGGGGAAAAAAGTATTTAGTCAGCCACCAATTGTGCAAGTTCTCCCACTTAAAAAGATGAGAGAGGCCTGTAATTTTCATCATAGGTACACGTCAACTATGACAGACAAATTGAGAAAAAAAAATCCCGAAAATCACCTTGTAGGATTTTTAATGAATTTATTTGCAAATTATGGTGGAAAATAAGTATTTGGTCACGTACAAACAAGCAAGATTTCTGGCTCTCACAGACCTGTAACTAGGTAAGCAGCTTGGTTTAAAGAAATTAACTGTGGGAGCAATTATTAGGAAATGGAAGACATACAAGACCACTGATAATCTCCCTCGATCTGGGTTAGGGTTACGCAAGCCTACCATCAGTAACACACTGCAAAGCCTACCATCAGTAACACACCTGCAAAGCCTACCATCAGTAACACACCTGCAGAGAGCTGGGACCAAAGTAACAAAGCCTACCATCAGTAACACACTACGCCGCCAGGGACTCAAATCCTGCAGTGCCAGACGTGTCCCCCTGCTTAAGCCAGTACATGTCCAGGCCCGTCTGAAGTTTGCTAGAGTGCATTTGGATGATCCAGAAGAGGATTGGGAGAATGTCATATGGTCAGATGAAACCAAAATGGAACTTTTTGGTAAAAACTCAACTCGTCGTGTTTGGAGGACAAAGAATGCTGAGTTGCATCCAAAGAACACCATACCTACTGTGAAGCATGGGGGTGGAAACATCATGCTTTGGGGCTGTTTTTCTGCAAAGGGACCAGGACGACTGATCTGTGTAAAGGAAAGAATGAATGGGGCCATGTATCATGAGATTTTGTGTGAAAACCTCCTTCCATCAGCAAAGGCATTGAAGATGAAACGTGGCTGGGTCTTTCAGCATGACAATGATCCCAAACACACCGCCCGGGCAACGAAGGAGTGGCTTCGTAAGAAGCATTTCAAGGTCCTGGAGTGGCCTAGCCAGTCTCCAGATCTCAACCCCATAGAAAATCTTTGGAGGGAGTTGAAAGTCCGTGTTGCCCAGCGACAGCCCCAAAACATCACTGCTCTAGAGGAGATCTGCATGGAGGAATGGGCCAAAATACCAGCAACAGTGTGTGAAAACCTTGTGAAGACTTATAGAAAATGTTTGACCTGTGTCATTACCAACAAAGGATATATAACAAAGTATTGAGAAACTTTTTTTATTGACCAAATACTTATTTTCCACCATAATTTGCAAATAAATTCATAAAAAATCCTACAATGTGATTTTCTGGATTTTTCTTTCTCATTTTGTTTGTCATAGTTGACGTGTACCTACGATGAAAATTACAGGCCTCTCTCATCTTTTTAAGTGGGAGAACTTGCACAATTGGTGGCTGACTAAATACTTTTTTTCCCCACTGTATATATTTCATTTGAGAGCAGTCTACATATTGAAAACCAAACATATTGTAATTAAATCCCATTCTGAAAATAAATGTGGATTTTGATTTTGCAGAATACATTGTGTGTGTTACTTTGCTGTTACGCTTTGATATCTCAGATGACACAAATGAAGGTGACCCAAGGACGGCCCTGGCAGGGAGATCAGCGCCATAGGCACCAGGCCTGGAGGGGGGGGGGAATAGTAGTGAGACAGACAAATGGCTGCCATGGAACACCAGGGTGGATGTGTCTACACAGGCAGCCCAATTCTGATATTTTTTCTTTTGATCAATCACATCAAATCTTTTCATATCAGATATTTTTCAGAGCTGACCAGATTAGTCAAAATATAAATCAGTGAAAAAAAATATTAGAATTGGGCTGCCTGTGACTTATTTTGATGATGCAGATTGTTGAACATTGTGTTGCCTTGCTGTTAGTCTTTGATATCTCAGATGACACAAATTAAGTCAACTTTCCCACCACATATATTCATATCAAAATGTAACTTGTCTGCAAATATGAAGTTGTGAAGAGCTGAAGATAAGCCAGGAGATGGAGCAACCACTGTACACATCTAGAAACCACTAGAAAATTCAGCCGAGAAAGAGGGTTGGCTGACCCCTGGTGGAGAGATGTAATTTTTCTCTGTAATAATGTGGCGCCACACGGTGGCTTTGTAGTCTCTTTTTACAGTTGTCTTTTCACTTGTCTCCGCCACAGCATCTCGGTTCAACATTATTGGGCATTCAGCGAATGAGACCCCGCCCCAAAAAATTCAGAAGTGGATGGGCTGTTGATGTTAAAAATGAAATTACTGACAGGTCATCACACCAATCAGACACCAAGTGGGAGTGATTGAGGCGGAGACAAGCGACTGAAAATAGACTAGTGGCTTTAGAGATCACAGAGCAGGGCCCGGTTTCCCAAAGGCATCTTAAGGCTAAGTTCATCATTACTGTTTCCATCCTATGGTTCTAATGATGAACATAGCAAGACGTTTTGGGGAAACAGAGCCCAGAGGAGTGCTGACAAAAGCCTATTTTTATGGTCTCATTTTGCTAAAACAAATAGAAAACAAATGATCCCCATTAACAACTTAACAAAATGTTGGTCAATAGGACATAAGTATGCCTCTTTTCTGAGTTGGAACTTATCATTGCACCACTGTTGCATAGTGTTTATGCATAGTGAACAGACCTCAGGCCTTGAGGTTAACAAAGAAACATTTATCTGAAAGATCCTTTTTTTTTAATCACTACAGAAGTACAGTACATTTTGTGCTTACAATACTGACTCTAAAAGATTATAACATCCTTAATTTTTTTCAGTTTTACTACAATTGGCAAAGTGTAAAAAAAAGAAAGAAAAAAAAAAAGGAAATGTCTACAATTATGATGGTTTATCCATAGGCAGATTTTTAAAAGACTTTTCACTGTTTCCAGTTTTGGATAGCACCAATGTGTATTGCACATATGGCAGGGCAACATGTTGTCACACCCATAGAAATAGAATGAGTAGAACGGGCTTGGAACCTCTCACCATGGCAATTTGACTGGTAAACTCATTCTAGTTCTATGGTCACACCACTGTAAGAAAATATTATTAAAACATGCGAAGGTGTTCAATACATTTATTTATGAACCATTAAATTTCAACTTCACTCAAAAGATGGACTTACAAATTACAATGTTTGTCTGTCAATCAAGTAGTCTTAACTACTTCCAAATCAAACAAGGCTTTTGTTTTGCAACAGAGTTGTGCTGTTAATGTAGGATAGTTGAAAGAAGAGTTCATGACAAAGAGAACATACAATTTTGCATGAAAAACCATTACAATTACATTTAAATCAATAATGTCTCATTGGATGAAAAAAAAGTGGTTGATCAACCAATAAAAAATTGTAGTACAGTGAATTTGACATAAAATAGGCCAATCTGGAACTAAAATATTGTTCAATATTTCAATGTTAATTTAATTAAAAAGGGCAATGAAACTTTTTTGCACAAGGAAAGACAAACAATGTCACCATTTAAACCATACGATCACACACACACACACACACACACACGTAATAATGATATGGGAAAGTGCAAAATATTACCACCTGCCAAACCATAAGATACACTTCTTTGAATTTTGCAATTTGTTACTTAGCCTATTTTTAAGTCAGTAATGCAGAGATTTGCTGTCAAGTATGAAAGATCAGTCAAGTTTTATCAACATAAAGAATAAGTTCATAATTTCAATGTACATTGTAACACCAGTTAAACAGTTTTTGACCTCTAAAATATACACTATACAGTCAACATCTCAACCTTACCCTCCACAATCCCTTTTCTATTCATCACAAGTACAGCAATAAAATAAAAGCCTTTGACAAATAAAAACAAAAATGTTAAAAGTTCCACACGTTTTATAAGGCAAGAAATTGTTCTCATCTTATACCCACTGCAAACTGTTTTGGTAATACACCAAGTCCTTGATTATGAAGATGTTACGTTTCATGATAACACAATACAAAGGCACAGGGCAGCAGTCTTCCGATAACCCAGATGTAGCCTCGTGAAGTTAGTCATAGAGTTGAAGATGCCCTTTGTGGCTCAATAGACACTACAGAATGAAGAAACAAGCTTAGCAATTGACCAGCCTTGGACGCCAGGCTTCGCTAGTTGAAAGCCTGTGACAGAGGCTAGCAGTCGATTGACTGACTGACTGATACTTATTCAAGCTAAGATATAGTGATTCAGTATAGGAGCCTCCGTGATATCATATCAGCCAATAAGATAATCAGTTTATTAGAAGTCAATCTTATTGTTCCATATTACCGGTATTGTGTTTGCTTGACATTTAAATAATGATTATTTACAATTCATTACTGTATGGTGCACTATAGTAAATACAGATGTTTACAGGTAAATATCTACACCAGTTTACCTTGTCTTATGGCTGCACAGACATATAACCATGAGCCCATGGAATAGCATTACAGTTAAACAGGAGTTCATTTTCTTTACATGATCGATGAGATCACTGTCATCGAGCGATTCCCGCTCATACATCGATGACTTAGAATATTGTCCAAAAATAAAAAGCTTGTCTGTTTTGTTGTTTGAGTTTGCTGCTGATATGTTTGTTGCACATATTTTTCATTCCATACCAATTCAAAGTGGGTTTTAAAAGTGACTTCTTCTAGCAAGTCTGAAAGCTTGTAACATAGCAGTAAGCCGTTAAAACAAACTTAGATGTATGGGACAGAAGCTCTGAAGTAAGTACAGCTACTGAGGTGCAGGCATTTGTTTGCCTGAAGTGAGCTGTACTTGCTGGCGGTATTGTATTGTTTGGAATAGTTGTTGATTTGAATTTCTTCATGAAAAATGGTGGTTAGAGGAAGTCAGTTTCCCATCGACTACCCAGGAGACACGTCTCAAATAGCACCCTATTCCCTATTTAGTGCACTACTTTTGACCGGGGCCCATATGGTAGTGCACTATATAGGGAATAGGGTGTCATTTGGGACACACTACAAGCATGGTCTCAGATCTGTTTGCATTGTCTTTCCAACTCCGACGGTCATTGTCACATGAGGAGTTGGCAACACAGCACAAACTGATCTGAGACCAGGCTAGGAGAGACAGGACAGATTATGGAAGGACAAGGAAAGGTTAAAGTGCATGGGGGAAGCTTCCAGCTCGTCTCATTGGCTCCACGGTCCCATCCTGACAAACATGACGGACTGTGGACCACTCAGGAGAAAGGAGAGCGTAAGGTACAGGCTGAACTAAAAACAAACCAGGGAATGGATTGAGACGAGAAACACATCTCTACAGTTTTTGTCTTCTTCTATAAAACAAGATGCACAATAATTATTATGTCTGGGGATAAAATCATTGATCGGCACAGTCGGGGAGAGAAGAGGGGAGAGACAGTGGATGAGGGTATTGGCAAACGTCTTCTTCTTGATAGGTGGACCTAAATGTCAATTAAAGAGAAGTAACCAATCCTCTTCCTCCTCTGTTAGAGAGAGGTGTGGAGTGGTTGGATAAGCACCAGTAAGAAGCAGCTCAACCCCATGCAGACGGACGTGCTGTAGCTTCACTCCCACCCAAAAACTCAATAAACATAGTCTCTGTTTCATAGATAGTAGACTCTGGCCGAGAAAGAGAGAGTGCACTGAGGCAGAAGATATTGTAACAGGGTGGCTAAACTAAGTCCAAGCCCATTCACCATCGCCACTCCTGTTCTGCCACACTGTCCCACTGCCAGATGGGTGAATGTGAGCGGTCCGTTCACGGGAGGAGCAGTCCATCCCACCCCCCCCGCCTCTCTCTCTGTCCATCAACTCCTTCTCAGAGTCTCTACACACCCTTCACCCCAGTGTGTCTGGGGCTTGGCCCTCCTCCTCACATCTCACATGTTATAGGCCACG